>NC_137046.1:40249603-40279603 GCF_032717465.1 Coenobita brevimanus
AGTGGGAAGGGAGAATGTAGAGGGAAGGGAGAATGTAGTGGGAAGGGAGAATGTAGTGGGAAGGGAGAATGTAGTGGGATGGGAGAATGTAGAGGGAAGGGAGAATGTAGAGGGAAGGGAGAATGGTGTGGGAAGGGAGAATGTAGTGGGAAGGGAGAATGTAGAGGGAAGGGAGAATGTAGAGGGAAGGGAGAATGTAGTGGGAAGGGAGAATGTAGTGGGATGGGAGAATGTAGAGGGAAGGGAGAATGTAGTGGGATGGGAGAATGTAGAGGGAAGGGAGAATGTAGAGGGAAGGGAGAATGGTGTGGGAAGGGAGGATGTAGTGGGAAGGGAGAATGTAGAGGGAAGGGAGAATGGTGTGGGAAGGGAGAATGTAGTGGGAAGGGAGAATGTAGAGGGATGGGAGAATGTAGTGAGAAGGGAGAATGTAGTGGGAAGGGAGAATGTAGTGGGAAGGGAGAATGTAGAGGGAAGGGGGTGTCGTGAGGAGACTGTCTGGAGGAAAGAGGACGCGGGGAGCTGAAAGGATATCGGGGGGAAAATGGGGAGCGGAAAGAATATTGGCAGAAAAATGGGAAAATTAAAAATGATTGTGAAGGGAAATCAGATGTACGAAAAAGAGTAATATTTAAAGGAGGAAAATGTTATGAAAACGAGGAGGAGGAGGAGGAGCAGGAGGAGGAGGAGGAAGTACATCTGAAGAGAGAATATAATGAGGAGAAAGAACATGGAAGAGCGAAATTCGAAAGGGGACTATGGAGAAAAGGGAGGAAATGGAGACAGAAGAGGATAAGGGGAGGAAAAAAAAAAAAGATAAGGGAGAAGAGAGGACGTTAGGTGGAGAGACTATGAGGTGGAGAATATATGAGGAGGAAGAGGATATGAGAAAATAACATGGAGAAAACTGAAACATTCGGAAAAGAAAGAATGTGCAGTGGAGAAATGTGGAGAAATCTTGAGTCGAGTGATGCAATGCCTATATATGCCTGCCACACAACAGTTTATACATGGGTGAATATTCTCTTGCGATAAAATCAACTGAATGTGTTATGCGTAGGTGGCATGGATCATATTCTGATAACCACAGGGAAAGTTAAGGGTTAGTATAGGCTAAATATGACAAGAATGGTATATGGCAGACATCAGAACTTATGTATTTACACCTGCATTACCAAGCTGGGAGATTTTATTTTTTTGATTAGAGAGCTGCCCAGAATGGAAATTGGTGTGTGGACTGTTTGGTGCTGCATGTCTGCCGTAAGGGGAAAAGTGAAGGTGTACAACAAGAGATTTCAGAGGAGTAATGTCTCGTGTAGCATTGTGCGGAAGAAAAATATTAGAGGCAATTGGTAAAATTAGCTGATGCGGCAAACAGTTTTTGTATCTCGTTATGTGTATGTGGAAAACCTTTCTCTCTTGACAGCCGTATTCTGATCTGTCATTATATTAATCAAGAATGAAAGGGGCTGTGTTTTCACTCACATATAAATACAAGAAGGAAGACGAGGTAAAATTGCCAGTGATAAAAGGCTTGTGATAATGACCTCGTAATTAAGCCAAGGTGGTGAAAGGCGGCATTATGTGATGACAGAAAAACACTGCTGGGAAAATACATCGTTTTAAAAGGCTACCATATTTTTTCATAATGTATTGTGACTTTGGAAAGGAGTTTTTGATAAGTATCCTTATTAATATGCTTTAGCACTGATAACCAACTTCTTCAGTACAATGACGAATTTCTTAGTAGGACAGTTTAATCAGGTATGGTGAGATCTCTTATTGTGAGGGAACAAGGAACAGTCTCCATTCACCCCAGTGGTACTGTGATTTTTTCCTATTCCTACCCTGCTTCTGCTGCCTGATGTTTTTATACACCATAGAGAAGACGTCTCTATGTGAGCAGTTAACAGTTATTTCCCACATTAAGAAGCGCTCCTTGACTCTCTTGATAATTCGTAGCGGATATAATGAAACTGCTCTTGTATATTTCCGCTTATTTTACATTTTTATTTGTATAACTTATCCTAACCCAAATTTTTCTATTTTGCTCTTGTTGCTTATTACAGAAATTGTTCATTTTTCCCCCCAGCGGGAAATCATTATTTCACTGAGTCTCTGATGTTTTTCTGTTTTCATTTCTAGCTATCGAGTTAAAAAAAAAAAAAACGCATTCAGTGTCAGTACAGAAAAGTATTATATTGCCCTTCATATCTTGGTATGATTTTTTTTTTTTTTCAGTTTACAGTACGTTTGCTGAACTGCACTATTTTTTTTTTTTGTAGTAGTTCCACATTTGCATTACCTGAGAGAATTTAATCTACCGTAGTATGTCCCGCATCTTGCCAGTTATCAGTGCTTTACAATTATTGCTATACATTCTTCTCTGTGTCTGTCTGTCTGTCTATCCAGGTACACATACATACTGCACGTCTCTCATGTAATCATGTTAAGCCTCATCGTGGTGTCCCTCGCCAGGTGACGTCCTTCCTTGATGCCTCCAATGTATACGGCTCTGATGACCAGGAGATGGCCTCACTCAGGCTTTGGGAGGACGGTATGTACACACACACACACACACACACACACACACACACACACACACACACACACACACACACACACACACACACACACACACACACACACACACACACACACACACACATACACATACACATACACACACACACACACACACACTATACATTTAATTTTCTTGGTGGATTATTTTGCTTGATAATTAATGAGTACTATATGTATATGAGACAGGGTGGTCCGTAAACAGCGCTCGATTGAAAATTTCCCTGGCGATAACTTTCGAGTTTCGGAACGGCTCAGCTTGCTGGTATGGGCGTGGGTGTGGAAGTGGGAGTAGGAAATAAATAAATAATGCAAATTAGACCCTGATAACGCTGACTCAGCCGTCCCCACTATATAAGAGACACTGGTAGGAGTGGATGAGGAGTGTTATACTGTATATGGGTCATCGTGTACAGTACAATGTATATACATTTATCGCAAGGAATGGTGGATCACTGTTTCGGTGGCAGTTCTAACGGTATGATATAATAATGTATAAATGATAGTCATAAACCATACCTAGACTAGTGGTTACATTATAAAGGTAGGTGGTCTTGTACTATGAGCACCAATACTGTGTCTGTATTTAACCCTTTCACGACGATGACGTCTTTTTAAAAAATCTTTGTTGTTGGTGGGCATTTTGAAAAACATTTGGGGAAATTTTATGCAATGAAAAAAAATAATGGTTGTTTTTAACCCCTTCACGACAGTGGCGTTTTCCTTGGCTGAATGTAGTCGCGTGGAGACAGCAAGAATTAATATAAATGCCACCATCGTAATGAAGGGGTTTATAATCCTGTGTGAACACATGCATGTCGCTCACTACTGCAAAGTCACGACAGCCTCTGTGTGCACTGTGGATAAGTCTCGTTTCCCATTACCTGTTGCTGGGATTCATGCCATTGCACTCATTGCCTCTTGGTGGTTGGCTCTCATTTTCCTTCTCTGTTTTTTCCTTTGTGTGTGTGGGGGGAGGAGCACAACCGCAACTGGAAATATGATTTCGATGAAACATGGCAGGATGGCTGGAACTGGATCACAGATGGACCCGTTTCAACTTCATGACGATTGAAATTTCCTAAAGGAGTGTTTTGGACCCTAGTAACTGTCCCCATTAGAGTTACATTACGCGGAAACTGTGACGGTGCAATACAATGGCGATTCTGCAGAAGTGGTTCGCAGCTGAGAAGCCTAACTCATGAATCGACACAATAATCCTTGGTTTCGAGCAAAACGAAACACGATTCAGAAACCGGTCTCATTCGGGCAAAAGGCAAGTGCTGAGCGGACGGACAGGGCCGCGTGGAGCGTGTTGATTACTATCAGCATAAAGAGGCAGATGTATCGAAAGTCACCTTGGGTGTATCTATCCCTGCGATCATTGGAATATGAGTACTCGTCTTCAGGCTATTTCATCCACCCTCATGATTAGCAGAATCTGTGCTCATCTGATTGCTACTCTATCACTGTTCATACACTCCCTACTTGTTACCCCTATCTCCAATGACTTTTTTTTTTTGTTACCTTCAGCAAACTTTACTCAGTTTTGGGAGAGAAATCAGACTGTGCAGGGATTAATGGAGACAAATATGTAACCCGGTCATAACAAATGATTTATCCAAAGTAAAAAAAAAAAAAATCGTCAGGAGGAAGCAAAAATAAATTAAATGTCATCGAATTCAGTGGACTAAAGTTTATAAGAACTGATCTCTTTGACTGATAGAATATGCAGTATGTGCTCATGTTAAACACAAGCATCTCTCCATGCCGCCACCAGAATCTCTATGCTCATCTGAATCTGTATTTATCCGTTCCTGCGACTGGAAAAACAAGTATTCCTCTAGATGATATTCTTATCGATCTCAGCGACGACCAGACTCTCAGAAGACGGTGATCATCCATCCCCATGACCGCCCAGGTGATATTACTGCACTATTCCCTGACATCGCCTCGACCTCTGTACTGATTTGAAGGTTATACATTTCTTTGATAAACAATGCTTCTCTACTTATTTCAACCCGACATTCATCAGTCTTACTTAAATCCTATATACATCCCTCCCCACAACACCAGACCCTCAATACTCATCATATCAACGGAAGGTTTATACTGGTCAGAACCCTCATATTCATTCCTCCCCACGACCCTTGGAATCTGTATACACATCCATCCGTCCTGCCTGCCCCCACACTGACGATATTAACACAGGCCGTGGGGGAATGGAGCCACAAGGGCCTACAGTGAGAACGTACATGTGTGTGTGTGTGTGTGTGTGTGTGTGTGTGTGTGTGTGTGTGTGTGTGTGTGTGTGTGTGTGTGTGTGCAGCTCTGTGAGATGAACAGATTACCAGGTGCAGCGCGGTGTGTGTGTGTGTGTGTGTGTGTGTGTGTGTGTGTGTGTTTGGTGTTCACGTGTGCGCACGCGTGCACGTGTCTGTGGGTGTGCGTCCGTGCATTAGCGTGTATTCGTAGTCTGGCTCTACATGTACATATCCTGCTTGTATCAGATGTTATTAGAGTGTGGCCAAAACTCTCTGAGACGAATAACATCCTAAATACTTCTTTTCTGATTCGTTCGGTCACAAAAATTTTGCTTCCATACTGAACTAACGCTCCTCCTCCATCGATCATTTTTTTTCCCCTTAAAGCAGTGTTTGTCTCGTCTATCCTCAGTTCCGTGTTCGTATTTCCTTAATGTATTTTCATTGTTGTACTGTTTTTTTTTTTCCACCGAATGGCACATTCATGTACTTCACTTTTCACTTTCCTTCACTATCTTCTGTCTTCTCTCCTCATGCTCCTTCTTTCCATTTTTTGCTTTCGATTTATCTCCCATTTCATATTCCTGATTTTCTTCATGAATCACTTCCCCAGTACTTTCTTATCTCATGTTCTGTCTCGGATTAAAATTCACATCTCTGAATGGTGAAGTACTCGTAAGTAAAAAGTCGAATCTCAAGGCTTACTGTCTGCGCTTTGATTTTTTTTTTTTTTTTTTTTTACAGTATGCAACTTACAACATTTAATATAGTAAATTCAATTTAGAACGCTAAGCTATTAATTATCAAGGTTAAGATTAGACAGCTGGTGTTTTTCAGAACCCTCTTGGCACTAAAATTTGATTTTACAGTGACAAAAACCGTTTCTTCAGTCACTCAGTCATTCCATTTATCTCCTAACACGTAATTCTTGAACTCTGTGTTACAAATTAACGTTGTTTTGCTAAATATATTTTATATATGATTACTTATTCTTAAATTTATGACATAATTGCTGTGTAATACAGGAATGTTGAAGTACAAGCCGGTGAGATTCCGGAAGCCGCTGCTGCCTGCCCTGCAACACTTCGACGAGGGCGAGTGTCGTGAGAACTCCAGAAACCTACACTGCTTCCAGGCCGGGGACATCAGGGTTAACGAGCAGCCAGGTCAGTAGCGAGCACCATTATTTATTCACATTTCGGAGGCGAGATAAGCACCGCTCACTAATGTATCCTTATCCAGTCACAGTTTATGCATTCTTAAACAGAAAGTTCTTCGGTACAGCCTACGCAGCTTTGGTTGGTATTGCTGATGAACTTTCTCTTATCCAGTGCTTTTACTGAGTATCATAAACCTAATAATAAAATATAAGCTAAAAAAAAAAAAAAAAAAAAAAAAGGAAGTGTCTGCTTAGAGTTGGTGTCAAAAAATTACCCATGTTAATAACACTTAGGCCGTATGGTTTGAGGGAAAAAAAAAAAAATGCTTTCATCGGTTTAGATATGGTTATGTTAGATTAGGAGAGGTTAGGTTGAAATGGGTTTGTTTAGGTTAGGCTGGGATCAATTACCTCGACACAGGCGTCGCTATGTGTCTTTATCTATTTGTTTTTCTATCTGTCCATCCATCAGTCTCTCTCTCTCTCTCTCTCTCTCTCTCTCTCTCTCTCTATCTATTTGTCTCTCTCTCTCTCTCTTAACTCTACACTTTAAACGTTTCCACCAGTCTCAGAAAATCGCCAACATATTCATTCACTTTCTCACTTATTCACTGTGCACCCACAACACACACACACACACACACACACACACACACACACACACACACACACACACACACACACACACACACACACACACACAGAAACACACACACACACACGCTAGTACATATATCGGTCCAGGAGTTTTGTGTGACATCAGGAGACTTTCACTGCCCTACTCAAAGCACAGCGAGAGATGGGCGATGTGAGGTTAGGTTTAGGTCACTTTGGGTAGGGTTTAGTTGGATTAGGTCATCTTAAGTTGGGTTGGATTTAGCTCGATTAGGTATACAAGAATGAGGTTAGATTGGGTTAGAATACCTCGGTTTAGTTACGTTTAGGTTGGGTTATATTTGGTTGCGTTAGGCTTGGTTAGGTTTGGCTGGATTTGGTCTTTATAGGCTTGGATGGGTTGGGTTAGGTTAGGTATGGTTAGATTAAGTGAGAATGAGTGAGATTAGGTCAATTCAGATATGGATAGGCACCATTAGGTTCGATTAGGATAGGTGCTTAGTTAGTCTGGAGTACTTTACGTAAGGTATGTTCAGGTTACGTGAGATTATTTGGATTGGGATCTATTAAGCTTGATCAATGAGTTTAGGTCTTCTTTCATCGGTTTAGATATGGTTATGTTAGATTAGGAGAGGTTAGGTTGAAATTGGTCAGTTTAGGATAGGCTATGATCAATTACCTCAAGACAGGCGTTGCTATGTGTGTTTATCTATTTGTTTGTCAATCTGACCATCCATCAATCTCTCTCCCTCCCTCTTTCCCTGTCTCTTTCTCTCTCTCTTAACTCTTCACTCTAATCGTTTCCATCAGTCTCAGAAAATCGCCAACATGTTCATTCACTTTCTCACTTATTCACTGTGCACCCACAACACACACACACACACACACACACACACACACACACACACACACACACACACACTAATACATTTATCGGTCCAAAAATTGTGTGTGACATTAGTAGACTTTGACCTACCCAAAGCACAGCGAAAGATGGACTTATGTGAGGTTAGGTTTAGGTCACTTTGGGTAGGGTTTAGTTGGATTAGGTCATCTTAAGTTGGGTTGGATTCAGCTCGTTTAGGTATACAAGGATTAGGTTAGATTGGGTTAGAATACGTCGGTTTAGATATTATTTTGTTGGGTTATATTTGGTTGCGTTAGGCTGGGTTAGGTTTGGTTGGATTAGCTCATTTTAGGCTTGGCTGGGTTGGGTTAGGTTAGGAATGGTTAGATTAAGTGAGAATGGGTGAGATTAGGTTAATTCAGATATGGATAGGCTGCGTTAGGTTAGATTAGGTTAGGTGCTTTGTTAGGCTGGAGTACTTTACGTTAGGTATGTGCGTGTTACGTGAGATTATCTGGATTGGGTTCAATTAACCTAGATCAAGTGAGTTTAGGTCTGCTTTAATCGGTTTAGATAGGGTTAGGTTAGATTAGGAGAGATTAGGTTGAAATGGGTCAGTTTAGGTAAGGATGGGATCAATTACTTCAACACAGGCGTCGCTATGTTTCGTTATCTATTTATTTGTCTATCAGTCCATCCATCAATCTCTCTCTCTCTCTCTCTGTTAACTCATCAATTTAATCGTTTCCACCAATCTCTAGAAATCGCCAACATGTTCATTCACTTTCTCACCTATTCACTGTGCCCCCACATTACACACACACACACACACACACACACACACACACACACACACACACAAGCACACACACACACACACACACACACACACACACACACACACACACACACACACACACACACACACTAGTACATATATGGGTCCAAAAGGTGTGTGTGACATCAGTAGACTTTCACTGACCTACCCAAATCACAGCGTAAGATGGGCTGATGTGAGGTTAGGTTTAGGTCACTTTGGGTAGGGTTTAGTTGGATTAGGTCATCTTAAGTTGGGTTGGATTCAGCTCGATTAGGTATACAAGAATGAGGTTAGATTGGGTTAGAATACGTCGGTTTAGTTACGTTTAGGTTGAGTTATATTTGGTTGAGTTTGGCTGGGTTAGGTTGAGTTGGATTTGGTCATTTTAAGCTTGGCTGGGTTGGGTTAGGTTAGGTATGGTTAGATTAAGTGAGAATGGGTGAGAGTAGGTCAATTCAGATATGGCTAGGCTGTTTTTAGGTCGATTAGATAAGGTGCTTAGTTAGGCTGGAGTACTTTACGTAAGGTATATGCAGGTTACGTGAGATTATCTGGATCGGATTCTACTGAGCTAGATCAAGTGAGTTAAGGTCTGCTTTCATCGGTTTAGGTATGGTTATGTTAGATTAGGAGAGGTTAGGTTGAAATGGGTTAGTTTAGGTTAGGCTGGGATCAATTACCTCGACACAGGCGTCGCTATGTGTCTTTATCTATTTGTTTTTCTATCTGTCCATCCATCAGTCTCTCTCTCTCTCTCTCTCTCTCTCTCTCTCTCTATCTATTTGTCTCTCTCTCTCTCTTAACTCTACACTTTAAACGTTTCCACCAGTCTCAGAAAATCGCCAACATATTCATTCACTTTCTCACTTATTCACTGTGCACCCACAACACACACACACACACACACACACACACACACACACACACACACACACACACACACAGAAACACACACACATACACGCTAGTACATATATCGGTCCAGAAGTTTTGTGTGACATCAGGAGACTTTCACTGCCCTACTCAAAGCACAGCGAGATATGGGCGATGTGAGGTTAGGTTTAGGTCACTTTGGGTAGGGTTTAGTTGGATTAGGTCATCTTAAGTTGGGTTGGATTTAGCTCGATTAGGTATACAAGAATGAGGTTAGATTGGGTTAGAATACCTCCGTTTAGTTACGTTTAGGTTGGGTTATATTTGGTTGCGTTAGGCTTGGTTAGGTTTGGCTGGATTTGGTCTTTATAGGCTTGGATGGGTTGGGTTAGGTTAGGTATGGTTAGATTAAGTGAGAATGAGTGAGATTAGGTCAATTCAGATATGGATAGGCACCATTAGGTTCGATTAGGATAGGTGCTTAGTTAGTCTGGAGTACTTTACGTAAGGTATGTTCAGGTTACGTGAGATTATTTGGATTGGGATCTATTAAGCTTGATCAATGAGTTTAGGTCTTCTTTCATCGGTTTAGATATGGTTATGTTAGATTAGGAGAGGTTAGGTTGAAATTGGTCAGTTTAGGATAGGCTATGATCAATTACCTCAAGACAGGCGTTGCTATGTGTGTTTATCTATTTGTTTGTCAATCTGACCATCCATCAATCTCTCTCCCTCTCTCTCTCCCTCCCTCTTTCCCTGTCTCTTTCTCTCTCTCTTAACTCTTCACTCTAATCGTTTCCATCAGTCTCAGAAAATCGCCAACATGTTCATTCACTTTCTCACTTATTCACTGTGCACCCACAACACACACACACACACACACACACACACACACACACACACACACACACACACACTAGTACATTTATCGGTCCAAAAGTTGTGTGTGACATTAGTAGACTTTCACTGACCTACTCAAAGCACAGCGAAAGATGGGCTTATGTGAGGTTAGGTTTAGGTCACTTTGGGTAGGGTTTAGTTGGATTAGGTCATCTTAAGTTGGGTTGGATTCAGCTCGTTTAGGTATACAAGGATTAGGTTAGATTGGGTTAGAATACGTCGGTTTAGATATTATTTTGTTGGGTTATATTTGGTTGCGTTAGGCTGGGTTAGGTTTGGTTGGATTAGCTCATTTTAGGCTTGGCTGGGTTGGGTTAGGTTAGGAATGGTTAGATTAAGTGAGAATGGGTGAGATTAGGTTAAGTCAGATATGGATAGGCTGCGTTAGGTTAGATTAGGTTAGGTGCTTTGTTAGGCTGGAGTACTTTACGTTAGGTATGTGTGTGTTACGTGAGATTATCTGGATTGGGTTCAATTAACCTAGATCAAGTGAGTTTAGGTCTGCTTTAATCGGTTTAGATAGGGTTAGGTTAGATTAGGAGAGATTAGGTTGAAATGGGTCAGTTTAGGTAAGGATGGGATCAATTACTTCAACACAGGCGTCGCTATGTTTCGTTATCTATTTATTTGTCTATCAGTCCATCCATCAATCTCTCTCTCTCTCTCTCTCTATCTATCTATCTATCTCTGTTAACTCTTCACTTTAATCGTTTCCACCAGTCTCTAGAAATCGCCAACATGTTTATTCACTTTCTCACCTATTCACTGTGCCCCCACATTACACACACACACACACACACACACACACACACACACACAAGCACACACACACACACGCACGCACACACACACACACACACACACACACACACACACACACACACACACACACACACACACTAGTACATATATAGGTCCAAAAGGTGTGTGTGACATCAGTAGACTTTCAATGACCTACCCAAATCACAGCGTAAGATGGGCTGATGTGAGGTTAGGTTTAGGTCACTTTGGGTAGGGTTTAGTTGGATTAGGTCATCTTAAGTTGGGTTGGATTCAGCTCGATTAGGTATACAAGAATGAGGTTAGATTGGGTTAGAATACGTCGGTTTAGTTACGTTTAGGTTGGGTTATATTTCGTTGAGTTTGGCTGGGTTAGGTTGAGTTGGATTTGGTCATTTTAAGCTTGGCTGGGTTGGGTTAGGTTAGGTATGGTTAGATTAAGTGAGAATGGGTGAGATTAGGTCAATTCAGATATGGCTAGGCTGTTTTTAGTTCGATTAGATAAGGTGCTTAGTTAGGCTGGAGTACTTTACGTAAGGTATATGCAGGTTACGTGAGATTATCTGGATCGGATTCTACTGAGCTAGATCAAGTGAGTTAAGGTCTGTTCTCATCGGTTTAGGTATGGTTATGTTAGATTAGGAGAGGTTAGGTTGAAATGGGTTAGTTTAGGTTAGGCTGGGATCAATTACCTCGACACAGGCGTCGCTATGTGTCTTTATCTATTTGTTTTTCTATCTGTCCATCCATTAGTCTCTCTCTCTCTCTCTCTCTCTCTCTCTCTCTCTCTCTCTCTATCTATCTATTTGTCTCTCTCTCTCTCTTAACTCTACACTTTAAACGTTTCCACCAGTCTCAGAAAATCGCCAACATATTCATTCACTTTCTCACTTATTCACTGTGCACCCACAACACACACACACACACACACACACACACACACACACACACACACACAGAAACACACACACATACACGCTAGTACATATATCGGTCCAGAAGTTTTGTGTGACATCAGGAGACTTTCACTGACCTACTTAAATCACAGCGAGATATGGGCGATGTGAGGTTAGGTTTAGGTCACTTTGGGTAGGGTTTAGTTGGATTAGGTCATCTTAAGTTGGGTTGGATTTAGCTCGATTAGGTATACAAGAATGAGGTTAGAGTGGGTTAGAATACCTCCGTTTAGTTACGTTTAGGTTGGGTTATATTTGGTTGCGTTAGGCTTGGTTAGGTTTGGCTGGATTTGGTCTTTATAGGCTTGGATGGGTTGGGTTGGGTTAGGTTAGGTATGGTTAGATTAAGTGAGAATGAGTGAGATTAGGTCAATTCAGATATGGATAGGCACCATTAGGTTCGATTAGGATAGGTGCTTAGTTAGTCTGGAGTACTTTACGTAAGGTATGTTCAGGTTACGTGAGATTATTTGGATTGGGATCTATTAAGCTTGATCAATGAGTTTAGGTCTTCTTTCATCGGTTTAGATATGGTTATGTTAGATTAGGAGAGGTTAGGTTGAAATTGGTCAGTTTAGGATAGGCTATGATCAATTACCTCAAGACAGGCGTTGCTATGTGTGTTTATCTATTTGTTTGTCAATCTGACCATCCATCAATCTCTCTCTCTCTCTCTCTCCCTCCCTCTCTCCCTGTCTCTTTCTCTCTCTCTTAACTCTTCACTCTAATCGTTCCCATTAGTCTCAGAAAATCGCCAACATGTTCATTCACTTTCTCACTTATTCACTGTGCACCCACAACACACACACACACACACACACACACACACACACACACACACACACACACACACTAGTACATTTATCGGTCCAAAAGTTGTGTGTGACATCAGTAGACTTTCACTGACCTATCCAAAGCACAGCGAAAGATGGGCTTATGTCAGGTTAGGTTTAGGTCACTTTGGGTAGGGTTTAGTTGGATTAGGTCATCTTAAGTTGGGTTGGATTCAGCTCGTTCAGGTATACAAGGATTAGGTTAGATTGGGTTGGAATACGTCGGTTTAGATATTATTTTGTTGGGTTATATTTGGTTGCGTTAGGCTGGGTTAGGTTTGGTTGGATTAGCTCATTTTAGGCTTGGCTGGGTTGGGTTAGGTTAGGAATGGTTAGATTAAGTGAGAATGGGTGAGATTAGGTTAATTCAGATATGGATAGGCTGCGTTAGGTTAGATTAGGTTATGTGCTTTGTTAGGCTGGAGTACTTTACGTTAGGTATGTGCGTGTTACGTGAGATTATCTGGATTGGGTTCAATTAACCTAGATCAAGTGAGTTTAGGTCTGCTTTAATCGGTTTAGATAGGGTTAGGTTAGATTAGGAGAGATTAGGTTGAAATGGGTCAGTTTAGGTAAGGATGGGATCAATTACTTCAACACAGGCGTCGCTATGTTTCGTTATCTATTTATTTGTCTATCAGTCCATCCATCAATCTCTCTCTCTCTCTCTCTCTCTCTCTCTATCTATCTATCTATCTATCTATCTCTGTTAACTCTTCACTTTAATCGTTTCCACCAGTCTCTAGAAATCGCCAACATGTTCATTCACTTTCTCACCTATTCACTGTGCCCCAACATTACACACACACACACACACACACACACACACACACACACACACACACACACACAAGCACACACACACGCACGCACACACACACACACACACACACACACACACACACACACTAGTACATATATAGGTCCAAAAGGTGTGTGTGACATCAGTAGACTTTCACTGACCTACCCAAATCACAGCGTAAGATGGGCTGATGTGAGGTTAGGTTTAGGTCACTTTGGGTAGGGTTTAGTTGGATTAGGTCATCTTAAGTTGGGTTGGATTCAGCTCGATTAGGTATACAAGAATGAGGTTAGATTGGGTTAGAATACGTCGGTTTAGTTACGTTTAGGTTGGGTTATATTTCGTTGAGTTTGGCTGGGTTAGGTTGAGTTGGATTTGGTCATTTTAAGCTTGGCTGGGTTGGGTTAGGTTAGGTATGGTTAGATTAAGTGAGAATGGGTCAGATTAGGCCAATTCAGATATGGCTAGGCTGTTTTTAGTTCGATTAGATAAGGTGCTTAGTTAGGCTGGAGTACTTTACGTAAGGTATATGCAGGTTACGTGAGATTATCTGGATCGGATTCTACTGAGCTAGATCAAGTGAGTTAAGGTCTGCTTTCATCGGTTTAGGTATGGTTATGTTAGATTAGGAGAGGTTAGGTTGAAATGGGTTAGTTTAGGTTAGGCTGGGATCAATTACCTCGACACAGGCGTCGCTATGTGTCTTTATCTATTTGTTTTTCTATCTGTCCATCCATCAGTCTCTCTCTCTCTCTCTCTCTCTCTCTCTCTCTCTCTCTATCTATCTATCTATCTATCTATTTGTCTCTCTCTCTCTCTTAACTCTACACTTTAAACGTTTCCACCAGTCTCAGAAAATCGCCAACATATTCATTCACTTTCTCACTTATTCACTGTGCACCCACAACACACACACACACACACACACACACACACACACACACACACACACACACACACACACACACACACACAGAAACACACACACATACACGCTAGTACATATATCGGTCCAGAAGTTTTGTGTGACATCAGGAGACTTTCACTGACCTACTTAAATCACAGCGAGATATGGGCGATGTGAGGTTAGGTCTAGGTCACTTTGGGTAGGGTTTAGTTGGATTAGGTCATCTTAAGTTGGGTTGGATTTAGCTCGATTACGTATACAAGAATGAGGTTAGATTGGGTTAGAATACCTCCGTTTAGTTACGTTTAGGTTGGGTTATATTTGGTTGCGTTAGGCTTGGTTAGGTTTGGCTGGATTTGGTCTTTATAGGCTTGGATGGGTTGGGTTAGGTTAGGTTAGGTATGGTTAGATTAAGTGAGAATGAGTGAGATTAGGTCAATTCAGATATGGATAGGCACCATTAGGTTCGATTAGGATAAGTGCTTAGTTAGTCTGGAGTACTTTACGTAAGGTATGTTCAGGTTACGTGAGATTATTTGGATTGGGATCTATTAAGCTTGATCAATGAGTTTAGGTCTTCTTTCATCGGTTTAGATATGGTTATGTTAGATTAGGAGAGGTTAGGTTGAAATTGGTCAGTTTAGGATAGGCTATGATCAATTATCTCAAGACAGGCGTTGCTATGTGTGTTTATCTATTTGTTTGTCAATCTGACCATCCATCAATCTCTCTCCCTCTCTCTCTCCCTCCCTCTTTCCCTGTCTCTTTCTCTCTCTCTTAACTCTTCACTCTAATCGTTTCCATCAGTCTCAGAAAATCGCCAACATGTTCATTCACTTTCTCACTTATTCACTGTGCACCCACAACACACACACACACACACACACACACACACACACACACACTCACACACTAGTACATTTATCGGTCCAAAAGTTGTGTGTGACATTAGTAGACTTTCACTGACCTACTCAAAGCACAGCGAAAGATGGGCTTATGTGAGGTTAGGTTTAGGTCACTTTGGGTAGGGTTTAGTTGGATTAGATCATCTTAAGTTGGGTTGGATTCAGCTCGTTTAGGTATACAAGGATTAGGTTAGATTGGGTTAGAATACGTCGGTTTAGATATTATTTTGTTGGGTTATATTTGGTTGCGTTAGGCTGGGTTAGGTTTGGTTGGATTAGCTCATTTTAGGCTTGGCTGGGTTGGGTTAGGTTAGGAATGGTTAGATTAAGTGAGAATGGGTGAGATTAGGTTAAGTCAGATATGGATAGGCTGCGTTAGGTTAGATTAGGTTAGGTGCTTTGTTAGGCTGGAGTACTTTACGTTAGGTATGTGCGTGTTACGTGAGATTATCTGGATTGGGTTCAATTAACCTAGATCAAGTGAGTTTAGGTCTGCTTTAATCGGTTTAGATAGGGTTAGGTTAGATTAGGAGAGATTAGGTTGAAATGGGTCAGTTTAGGTAAGGATGGGATGAATTACTTCAACACAGGCGTCGCTATGTTTCGTTATCTATTTATTTGTCTGTCAGTCCATCCATCAATCTCTCTCTCTCTCTCTCTCTCTCTCTCTCTCTCCATCTCTGTTAACTCTTCACTTTAATCGTTTCCACCAATCTCTAGAAATCGCCAACATGTTTATTCACTTTCTCACCTATTCACTGTGCCCCCACATTACACACACACACACACACACACACACACACGCACACACACACACACACACAGACACACACACACACACACACACACACGCACACACACACACACACAGACACAAGCACACACACACACGCACACACACACAGACACACACACACGCACGCACACACACACACACACACACACACACACACACTAGTACATATATGGGCCCAAAAGGTGTGTGTGACATCAGTAGACTTTCACTGAGCTACCCAAATCACAGCGTAAGATGGGCTGATGTGAGGTTAGGTTTAGGTCACTTTGGGTAGGGTTTAGTTGGATTAGGTCATCTTAAGTTGGGTTGGATTCAGCTCGATTAGGTATACAAGAATGAGGTTAGATTGGGTTAGAATACGTCGGTTTAGTTACGTTTAGGTTGGGTTATATTTCGTTGAGTTTGGCTGGGTTAGGTTGAGTTGGATTTGGTCATTTTAAGCTTGGCTGGGTTGGGTTAGGTTAGGTATGGTTAGATTAAGTGAGAATGGGTGAGATTAGGTCAATTCAGATATGGCTAGGCTGTTTTTAGGTCGATTAGATAAGGTGCTTAGTTAGGCTGGAGTACTTTACGTAAGGTATATGCAGGTTACGTGAGATTATCTGGATCGGATTCTACTGAGCTAGATCAAGTGAGTTAAGGTCTGCTTTCATCGGTTTAGGTATGGTTATGTTAGATTAGGAGAGGTTAGGTTGAAATGGGTTAGTTTAGGTTAGGCTGGGATCAATTACCTCGACACAGGCGTCGCTATGTGTCTTTATCTATTTGTTTTTCTATCTGTCCATCCATCAGTCTCTCTCTCTCTCTCTCTCTCTCTCTCTCTCTCTCTCTCTCTCTCTTAACTCTACACTTTAAACGTTTCCACCAGTCTCAGAAAATCGCCAACATATTCATTCACTTTCTCACTTATTCACTGTGCACCCACAACACACACACACACACACACACACACACACATACACACACACACACACACACACACACACACACAGAAACACACGCACATACACGCTAGTACATATATCGGTCCAGAAGTTTTGTGTGACATCAGGAGACTTTCACTGACCTACTTAAATCACAGCGAGATATGGGTGATGTGAGGTTAGGTTTAGGTCACTTTGGGTAGGGTTTAGTTGGATTAGGTCATCTTAAGTTGGGTTGGATTTAGCTCGATTAGGTATACAAGAATGAGGTTAGATTGGGTTAGAATACCTCCGTTTAGTTACGTTTAGGTTGGGTTATATTTGGTTGCGTTAGGCTTGGTTAGGTTTGGCTGGATTTGGTCTTTATAGGCTTGGATGGGTTGGGTTGGGTTAGGTTAGGTATGGTTAGATTAAGTGAGAATGAGTGAGATTAGGTCAATTCAGATATGGATAGGCACCATTAGGTTCGATTAGGATAGGTGCTTAGTTAGTCTGGAGTACTTTACGTAAGGTTTGTTCAGGTTACGTGAGATTATTTGGATTGGGATCTATTAAGCTTGATCAATGAGTTTAGGTCTTCTTTCATCGGTTTAGATATGGTTATGTTAGATTAGGAGAGGTTAGGTTGAAATTGGTCAGTTTAGGATAGGCTATGATCAATTACCTCAAGACAGGCGTTGCTATGTGTGTTTATCTATTTGTTTGTCAATCTGACCATCCATCAATCTCTCTCTCTCTCTCTTTCCCTCTCTCCCTCCCTCTCTCCCTGTCTCTTTCTCTCTCTCTTAACTCTTCACTCTAATCGTTCCCATTAGTCTCAGAAAATCGCCAACATGTTCATTCACTTTCTCACTTATTCACTGTGCACCCACAACACACACACACACACACACACACACACACACACACACACACACACACACACACACACACACTAATACATTTATCGGTCCAAAAATTGTGTGTGACATTAGTAGACTTTGACCTACCCAAAGCACAGCGAAAGATGGACTTATGTGAGGTTAGGTTTAGGTCACTTTGGGTAGGGTTTAGTTGGATTAGGTCATCTTAAGTTGGGTTGGATTCAGCTCGTTTAGGTATACAAGGATTAGGTTAGATTGGGTTAGAATACGTCGGTTTAGATATTATTTTGTTGGGTTATATTTGGTTGCGTTAGGCTGGGTTAGGTTTGGTTGGATTAGCTCATTTTAGGCTTGGCTGGGTTGGGTTAGGTTAGGAATGGTTAGATTAAGTGAGAATGGGTGAGATTAGGTTAATTCAGATATGGATAGGCTGCGTTAGGTTAGATTAGGTTAGGTGCTTTGTTAGGCTGGAGTACTTTACGTTAGGTATGTGCGTGTTACGTGAGATTATCTGGATTGGGTTCAATTAACCTAGATCAAGTGAGTTTAGGTCTGCTTTAATCGGTTTAGATAGGGTTAGGTTAGATTAGGAGAGATTAGGTTGAAATGGGTCAGTTTAGGTAAGGATGGGATCAATTACTTCAACACAGGCGTCGCTATGTTTCGTTATCTATTTATTTGTCTATCAGTCCATCCATCAATCTCTCTCTCTTTCTCTCTATCTATCTATCTATCTATCTATCTCTGTTAACTCTTCACTTTAATCGTTTCCACCAGTCTCTAGAAACCGCCAACATGTTCATTCACTTTCTCACCTATTCACTGTGCCCCCACATTACACACACACACACACGCACACACACACAGACACACACACACACACACACACACACACACACACACACACACACTAGTACATATATGGGTCCAAAAGGTGTGTGTGACATCAGTAGACTTTCACTGATCTACCCAAATCACAGCGTAAGATGGGCTGATGTGAGGTTAGGTTTAGGTCACTTTGGGTAGGGTTTCGTTGGATTAGGTCATCTTAAGTTGGGTTGGATTCAGCTCGATTAGGTATACAAGAATGAGGTTAGACTGGGTTAGAATACGTCGGTTTAGTTACGTTTAGGTTGGGTTATATTTCGTTGAGTTTGGCTGGGTTAGGTTGAGTTGGATTTGGTCATTTTAAGCTTGGCTGGGTTGGGTTAGGTTAGGTATGGTTAGATTAAGTGAGAATGGGTGAGATTAGGTCAATTCAGATATGGCTAGGCTGTTTTTAGTTCGATTAGATAAGGTGCTTAGTTAGGCTGGCGTACTTTACGTAAGGTATATGCAGGTTACGTGAGATTATCTGGATCGGATTCTATTGAGCTAGATCAAGTGAGAAGGTAGAGAGGCGACATAATTCTTCATCAAAGTGGCGAAACCGAATCCTTTTCCTAACAGCCAGTAGTCATATGTGCTTGTGAACGCCGCTGCGCAGAAAACAGGGGCCATCTTCACCATGTGTTTTTGGCTTTGATTATTAATTTTACGATGGGGAATAATGAGAGAAAACTGAAAGTACATCATTCCAATGACAATAGCGCAGAATGCTGTATATCAAGGTTTCATTATTAAAGACTAAGATATGAACAAGTATAGAAATGTATTGAGCACGAAACTGAGAATTAACCATGTAAGATCATGAATATCAGTATCGATGTCAACATACTGGCAAGCGTTCACTGAGAGGAATTCGAATCTGCCTGATGGCCGCGCTGTGACTACTATGTAACATTCGGGCTGTGAGAAGGGAGGGTGGGTGAAATTGGTTATGCAGTCTGGAGTGAAAGCGTCTGCATTAATTAGGATCATAGGCTGCGTTAACAGACTCGCCACCTGCACAATCCAGGTAGAATGTGATAAAGTACGAGAAAACGGATACGGTAATATAATTATCTCTCTCTCTCTCTCCCTCATGTAGCCTAACCATTTTTCTTTTGCAAGTTGTTTGTCTTCTTTTCAGGCAAGTATTCTTTATTCCTATATTTCGCCTTCCCCGCCCTTCTTTCTATCATTCGTCTATCGTTTTCCTTCTTTTATGCCCCTCTTCCTGTTACTTCATTCTTGTATAACCTCTTACTTTATCTTCCTCGGCCTTCTCTCTATTTCATTATCATTTATCCTTCCCTTCCCTCCCTGATAGGCCCCTCTACTCACATGTTTCTTTTTTCTTTGTCTTCCCCGTTCCCCTCTTATCTTTTCAGTAGCCATAATTTTTCGTTTGTTAAGCCCATTCTTCCTTGCACTCCATCATACAGTTTACTGTTATTCCGCCTTTCTTCAGCTATCCCTGTTGCCTGTTTCCCTTTTCATTTTTTGCCCTCTCCTTATCTGGTTCCCTCACCTAAGCCTACGTGGTGTACATGAATTTATTATATAGCTAAGTCCTCTTTCACGGAAGCCTTTCTGTTTTTCTATTTTTGTCTTTAACTCGCAGGACAGTTTCGAATGACAACCTTCCCTGTAACAATCAACCTCGAAAGGACGACTACGCCTGTTGATGTTTCCTTTCCTTTGTGCACATTATCGACTGCAAAATAAATCTTGCGCGTGCGTGCGTGCGTGCGTGCGTGTGTGTGTGTGTAATTCACCGGGTCGGTCGGTCAGGATCACCTGATGGTCGTGATCGTCAGCTTTTACCCTCCCGGAAGGGAGCTGAGAGCTCATATAGTCCGATCTAAGGGCAAGGCTGTGACCTTCACACACGCACACACCCGTCCCCTTGCTCCAGGGGGACAGTAACCACCCACTTCGTCAGTGAAAATTTTCGCAACCTGAGCGAGGCGCGAACTCCCGTCCACCAGTTGGCAAGCGAGAGCGTTACCACTGCACCAGCGAACGGTGTGTGTGTGTGTGTGTGTGTGTGTGTTATACCCACTGTGAGACGCTGTTATCACTGGCACATGTGTACACTCGGCCCGCCATCATATCCCACCTGCTTTGATGCACCTCAACCGTTACTTTTATCCCCAACTCAGACAGCTTTTAATGATCATCGTATGTACGTTAGCACTTCCCCACACATGATCCACGACACTTACACACACACACACACACACACACACACACACACACACACACACACTCTCTCTCTCTCTCTCTCCACACACACACACACACACACACACACACACACACACTCTCTCTCTCTCTCTCTCTCTCTCTCTCTCTCCACACACACACACACACACACACACACACACACACACACACACACACACACACACACACACACACACACACACACACATTTACCCCCCCCTCTCTCTCTCTCCTTTCCCCTGATACAAGGTGAAAAGTAACAGATGCAAGGCGAGATGTCATTGGAAAAGATGGAGGCAGATAAAGACAGGCAATGAGAGCGAAAATAAAAGCAATAAGTATTTAATACAGCAGAGAGATAAAACTGAATAGCTTAGAAAATGAATGCAAACGAGTGATTCAAAAGTCATTAAGTCAGAAAATAGGAAGAGCGAAAATAGAAACACGCAAGATTAACCACACGGTAGAAGCTATAAAAGTGAACCATCGATCTATATCTGCCTAATGAAAGGTAGATTATGGACGGTGCACGAGCTATGCCGTCCATAATAGAGATACTCGCTAGTGAGACTGGAACCGGACGGCCAACAGTTTTGCACCAGTCTTCATTTTTCGTCGGTTTTAACGTACATAAATGCAGCGATATGATGGTCGGAAACTACAAAAACGAACCAAAGCAACGACAGCATAGTTATCTATAAAATAAATAAGTAGAGATGAAAAATGAGCCAAAATCTAACAAATATAATAGCCTGAAAATAAAGAAGTTATCTGTTCCGTATGCAGCCTTGATCAAACAATGACTCCTGTGAATCATTTAGCTGAAAGAAACTGTGTGATAAACTGGAAAACAATACTAGGACTGTTCTGACCATACAAGGGTAAATGGTACACTGTATCAGTATTAACACACGATCCTATAACTCATTTTCGGCTGAATAAACTCATACGGCGACAGCTGAAATTGAATACTCAGATTAGCCGGATCATCAGAGGGTTAAAGAGCCAATATAAATAAGATACTGGTCACCATTATTAAACATCAAGGATGTTCCAAAATATCCTCACCTATTTGACACTACTGTAGCGTGGGTGAAACTGACATAGTTTTTTTTTTTTTTTTTTTTTTTTCCGGCAGCCAAGGAACTTAAGTGGGCAGTGTTTTTGCAATTTACTGTGGATTTCATTGCAAACATGAGCTTAAAAAACGTGACTTTAAATAAGAAATTCCTGCCCCGCTGTTATTTTCTGCAGCATCATAAAAGAGCTGGAAAAGACAAGAGATTCTTACAATTTCTACAGCTATGGTAACCAGTATAAGGAAGAGATGCCCGCTATTTGTGCAGACCTAATTAAAAAAATAATCACAATTTTGTATGCCCGATAATGGACAGCCACAATGAACAAGATGTCTATTACTCTTGTAGCCCTACTTGTACGGAGTCAAGTGAACAAGAGATCCCTGCTATTAATGCAACCTTGATTAAAAAGCGTCAGTACAGCTAGGAGAACGGTATATTCATGTGGCTTAAATTAAAAAGCGTCAGTATAAGCAAAAGATCTCTATTATTATTACTGTAGTCCACATAAAAAGTCAAACTAAAAAAACTGTAACCTATCATTGCAGCACTAACCAGCATGCATACGGTGTGGCTGCGTGAACACAACCGACTGGCCACCCTGCTCGCTGAAATCAACCCCAACTGGAACGACGACAGGCTGTTCTACGAGGCTCGCAGGATTGTTGGGGCCGTCATGCAGAAGATCGCGTATGGGGAGTGGCTGCCGGTGGTGCTCGGTGAGTGAGGGGTTGAAGGGTGGGAGTGGCTGCCGGTGGTGCTCGGTGAGTGAGGGGTTGAAGGGTGGGGTTGATGGAGGAGGTGGGGAAAGGAGTAAGTGGATGGCAGTAGGTTCAAATGGGGATAGTGAGGAAGTGAAAATGGAAGATGGGGTATGTGAGTTGTAAAAGTAGTGGGGGAGGAGAAAGTGGTAGAGTAATGGGGACATGGAGGAGAAAGTGGGAGAAGGGTACGTGTTAGTGGTAAATTGGGGAGGAAGTCTGAGTGTGGGTAGGAAAGGTAAAAGATAAGTGGGGACGGTGAGACTGACTGGAAAAGGAGCATTACAGGGCGAGGGTACGGGTGAATGGGAAGGCTGAGGATGAATGAGTGAAGTTCTAGGTGGAAGAATGAATTCTTGGATTAATTGGGGGGTAGTGGACGTTAATGGATTGGTGTTAATAGTCGTGAGGTAATCCCGTCAGTACAGTGTCTTACTTAATTGGGACTCCACACCACAGTGCAGAGACTTGCTGTATTTGTTCTGCTTCAGGTCACTCAGCCATATTGCTGAACTTCTGCCTATCAGAATTCTTTCATTCCCCGAACTGCATCTCTTTGGAACTCGCTTCCCCAAAGTTGTTTCCCTTCAAACTTCAACCTACAGCTGTTCAAGTCTAACTGTTACAGATATTTTATGAACAGATGTCACCAGTAATCTGGTGTATGGATTTTTTTTTTCATTTGTTTTTCCTTCTTGTTCTGTTATTAAAAAAAAAAATCCAAAAATTTTTTCAGTTTGGTGCCATTACCTTCGTACATTTGTTCGCTGAGCAAATACCCTCAGACACTTTTTCTTTTTTTATTTTTTATTTTTTATGCAGGTTTTTAAAAGGAATTTATGGCGTCAAAGGTCAAACCACACAAACAAATACATTATGGAATTCCATATTCTTATATGTCAGTGTACTGTAGCTGTGTGGAGACCATCCTGCATTCCCCTGGAAATGTTGGCAATTTTTAGTTCTTGTTACATCCTGACATTTATTTTTCGATTAATACACGAGTACGTCTCTCAGAATGAATGGGTGAATACTGTACTGACTTTATTAACCTCTGGCGAACAATGTAGTCTTTTTCTTTTAAAAATTTTTGCTACCACCAATTTTTTACATAATTTAGGGGAGACCTCCCGTACTGAAGGAATTACTGATGTGTTAATGAGTGCGTGAGTGAGTGAGGGCCAGTGTGCGCGAGTCAGGCAGCCACTCGTACAGTCAACCAAAGAAGTACACAGTATCTAATGTTCGGAAAAAGTGACCGGGAAAAATTTTCCACATGATCCGGCGTGTCTGGCACTACTGAATAAACAAAACGTCAGGCTGATGGCAGATTACTGTAGCTTGGGGAGACATGATATGATGTAGTGTCCGTTTACTGAAACGCAACGTGCAGCACAGTATTTCAAAGCCTTTCGTTCTGTGTATCAAAAATGTAAATCACACAGAGAGACTCCATACAGTGACTGTTGACGGTGCACAGAATTGTGAAAAATGTGGGACGTAGGAATGCGGTGTGTACGGTGTGTGGGGTGGGGCTGTGATGGCGGGGTGTGAAGGTGGGGTGTGTAGGGTATGTGGGGTGGGGTTGTGAAAGTGGGGTGTGTAGGGTGCGAGGAGTGGGATGTGTAGGGTGTGAGGAGGGGTGTGTAGGGTATGAGGATGGGATGTACAGGTGGGGTATGAGGGGTGAGGTATGTAAGGTGCAAGGGAGTGGTGCGAGAGTGGAGTGTGAGGGGTGGGGTGTGTAGGGTGTGAGGGTTGGGTGCGGTGTGAGGGGTGGGATATGTAAAGCGTGAGGGTGGGGTGTGAGGGGTGGCGTATGTAGAGTGTGAGGGTGGAGTTGAGGGTAGGGTGTGAGGGTGGGGTGTGAAAGGTGTGAGGGTTGGGAGTAAGGGTGGGATGTGAGCGATGGGGTGCGATATGTATTGTGTGAGGGAGGGGTTGAGGGTAGGGTGTGCAGGTGGGGCGTGTGAGGTGTGAGGGTAGGGTGTGAGAGGTGGGGTATGTAAAGTGTGAGGGTGGAGTTGAGGGTAGGGTGTGAGAGTTGGGTGGGTAGGGTGTGAGAATGGGGAGTCAGGCGTGTGAGGGATCGCGTATGTAGGGTGTGAAGGGTGGGGTGTGAGGGGTGTGAGAGTTGGGTGTGCGGGGTGAGGTATGTAAGGTGTAAGGGTGGTGTGTGAGGGTGGGGTGTGAGAGTAAATTGTGTAGGGTGTGTGGGTGGGGTGTGAGGGTGAGGTGTGTAGGGCGTGAGGGTGAGGTATGAGGGGTGAGGTGTGTAGGATGGAGTGTGAGAATGAGGTGTGCATAGTGGAGTGTGAGGTGTGAGGGTGGGGTGTAAGAATAAGGTGTGTAAGGTGGGGTGTAAGGGTGAAGTGTGTAGGGTGTAGTGTGAGGGTGAGGTGTTAGAGGAGTGGGTGAGGTTACAAGAGCAAATTAACCCCTTCCATACGAACACGTACATTATATTTTATGATCGCTATTTCTAGACGATTTTATTCTGTTTAGGGAAACTTGTCAAAATGGAGGTGTTAGCTATTGCCTTTATTTACCCCTTCAGTACAGCAGGCCTCCCCTAGGCTGAAGAAAATCGACCGGAGGTAGTAAAAAATGAACTAATAAAATGACGATAAGCACCGGGTAAATGACGTTATAAACCAAGACACTAGCACAGACAAACTTATGACTATTTTCATGTTGTACAGGACTTGTTTTTAGAGGCATGACAGTGGCAGAACAGTGCGGAATATGTACAGTACGTTTGTTTTTCTTTCTCACAGAACAATATTTATCATGTGAAAAATTATCGCCTTGAAGCGTTGGGTTAACCCTGTCAATAGCATGGTGGGAGCTGGGAATATCATTTTTGGAGTGAGAGGGTAGGATATGTATAGCAGGGATCAGTACAATGACAAGATAGATTGATCTGTGTTGCGTTTTTATGTACAGCAGATTGTATTAATTATTTAGAATAGAAAGTATTAATGAATATTGTGTTGGTGCTTAAATTTGATTTCCTTATTATGAGCCATCCGAACTGTTTTTCATTAATCCTTTCAACCCAAGAGATCTCCCCTCGACTGAATAAAATAATTTGGGTGCAACATGAAAAATAAACGTCTTCGTATAGAAAAAGCTAATGTAATTGTCAGATCACTTATTCGTACCGTAGTCAATGTCCTATATCAGTGTCCATTCCGTGCAGGTCCAGCTGTGATGAAGGTGTTCCGGCTGCCTCTGCAGAGGTTTGGGTACTATCGAGGTTACCGCTCCACCACCAACCCTACCGCCACCAACGCCTTCGCCACCGCTGCCTTCCGCTTTGGCCACAGCCTCGTTCAACACACACTCATGCGCTGCGACAAGACTGGAAAGCGCATACCTTTCTGTGAGTTCTGCGTAACTTCTCTTTGAATGTATTTTAGAAATTAAAATCATGCCTTTTGGTATCTTTGAAATCATTATTATTTTTAATGTGGCCTACGCTCTTATAAGGCAGGGGAATCTAGATCAAAGCTCTAGTCTTTTTTCCGGACATGGTTTTAGAAAAAGAGCCGAGATTCAGGTTCCCCTCTCCGATGTATAAGCAGCCATGGTATTATTTGCACCATTGACGGCAGGCGATACGGTTTATAAAGCCTCTGACTAGAAAAGGGCAGGTGGTGTCCTGCCAGTTACTGCCACCCGTCTTGCAGGACACCAAGGAAAACGTCAGTTGGCTGTTTTTCCTCTTATTCCAACGTGATGAACGTAATAAAATACTTAGATAAATAATCTAAAGTCGATGGGTTAGTAGGCTCCTGAGAAGAATGTAGTGGGTCATTTTGGTGTGCCAGGATAAAAAGGTAAAGGATGTTAACAGAAAGATATGCTAAAAAAAAGGAAGTTGATTCTGTGACAAAGTGAGTTATGTAAAAATCGCGCATAAAGATAACAAGTTAGAAAGAAGACTAATTGATTATGCAGTTATTGTGAAGATAATAGGGCGCCATAGTGATAAGAGATGAGAGAAGATGCGAAAAACTGTCATATCATATGAGTATTGCATGTAAAGAAAAACTGAGGGGTACGTGGAAGAAAGAGGGAAAGACTGCTACGTAGAATAAAAGAATAAACGTGGGAAAATTGAACAACAAAGTAACGGCGAATGAACATGAACAAAAGGTAGGTAAGGAGTTGGTGCCAATAAAATGGGACTAAATGGATCTAGAAAATTGTGAAAAGCATGAAATGGGTGCTTAATGTGGAATACTAATAGTGTATCGAAAGGACAGCAAGGCAGGATGTGGAGGTAGAAAAAGCAGTAAAGGACTAACACAGGAAAGGGGAACGCATCACGAACGCGAGGTGTCTTATGATTTTTGTAGAAATAAAGAAGCAAAAAGCAAAGTAAGAGATTGTAAGGAAAATTAATTCAAATTTTCTAGAAGACAGGAAACTGTTATGGATGAATGTTCGAAAACGCAGGATGGAATGTGGGAAGAATTGGGAACTGTAGAGACGAAAAATGGGAGAATGCTTTCATATGAAAGATACTGTACATTAGGGCAGATGAAAGGCTGTTCTGAAAGGGGCAGAAGAAAGTTTAACATAATGAGCTAGTTAAAACAAAAAGGAATATGACGCCAGAGAATGTGCCGCTAAAAGTTTAAAGGCAGGGAAAGTAGCAGTAGTAAGAGGTATTTAGAAATGGCTAACAATACGCTCGTCTCCAGCAGTGAAAACCACCCTATAAGCCTACTGATACCCACTTACCCACCCATTCAACGCACCGTGTTTGACAGAAAAGCACAAGGGTCTGGCTAGCTTTCAGTAACGGCAGGGGGCAGTTAGTCTGCGTCAAATTCAGTGCAAGTTTCCAGCACAGTCTCTTTCTATGAAATTCTTGACTGATGGGAGGCACTGAAACTTATGACCTCACTTCCCAAAGCTTTGTGGCGATCACATCCCTTTGGCTCCTCCCTCTCTGTGATTAGCCAGAATAAGGCGCATTATCACCCCCCTAAACTCCACCTGCATAATTACTCAGCGAGTCCGCACACACACACACACACACACACACACACACACACACACACACACACACACACACACACACACACACACACACACGCCCGCGCGCGATAGAGATAGACAGAGAGAGAGAGAGGGGGGGGGGAAGCTGTTGTAGTACAGATGAACTGTAACAATACAAAAACCTGAATGAGTGAAGATTTACTTTACCACTAGTGTGGGAATGGGCTATTTTTACACCTTCTTACAAAAAGAGATTATGTTGGAAGTGAGTGTTAAAATTACTGTAATGTAAGACTGCTGAGTGTTGTCAGTAAGACATACTGAAGACTAGTGACAGAGAAGGCAAGACACTTATGAGAATGTCTGGTGAATGCGCAGGCTGGATTCCGGAACCGTAGTGCATGTGCAAATCAAATAACAGCCGCGAAACAGATAAAGCAAGAACATAAGAGAAAGATCTCAAAATATTTTTGGTATTCACAGATACAGAAAGGAAGCATATGACAAAAATTAGGAGATATTATGGAAAGTGTTTGGTACGTATGGTGTTGGAGGAAAACCCCTTAATGCTAAAAAGAACTTTAATGATGGTAGCGAAGCATGTGCAAGGGAAGATGGATGTTTGAATGAGTGGTTCAGTATCACTGCTGAAGTGAGACACAGCTGTACACTATATGTATAACGTTATTCATTATTATGACACTCCATCAGAAGAGTAGGGGTCCCAGGGCAAGGCTACTTACAGGTAGTACAGACATTAAGGTGAAAGTGATGTTATTCGCCCTTGAGAGGCATTATCTGAGCAATAAATCTCAGACAACATGTAAGGGCCACATCCGATTAGAGCGCTTTAACAAACAAAACCACCAGACGTTCATTTGGTTGTGATTATGTATGCCACTCACCAGCGCAGGTGGTTACCTGACCTATATGAAGCCATTTGGCTTGTAAGTTAAGTGTAGCGTCACCTGAAGATAGTTGTACATACGGTGAGTGAATGGCAGGCGTTCCCACCTAAGAAAGGCAAATATAAAAGGAAGTGGAGAGCTGGGTGGTTCAAGGAAATAGTGTGGATTGTGGTCTCAGTGCTTGTTCAGGATTGCATGAAGATGTTTTACATCTCAACTTGTCGTATGGGTGTGAAACTTTGGTTTAGCATGAGTACATAAAGTCAAGTGTGAGAGCAGTGGAAATGGGACTTTACGGAGTAATTGTGGGTGAGACAGGTTATGAACTATAGAGATTCTTGATAGATATAAGTAAGGAAGACTTAAGAAAAGGACAGAAGAATGCATACTTGGTACTGTAGTACTGTCAGAGACAAAATGGATATGAACGGGGTGGTGGAGATTAAGCAAGTTATTTTCAGTGTGGGAGAATCCGTGAAAGGCCTAGATGATGATCTGGTAGAGTACGGTAAGTCGATGTAATGGTTCTGTCTCACAGATATTGTATGTTTGCTGCGGATGATTTCACGTGTCGGATAGAACCGAGATATGTGAAAGCCTAAATGACGTGGTAATGAATGTATGGCCCTGTTCACGGCAGTTTGTTGATGGTAATCTTGCTCGTGTGTTTAACTATTCCTTGTTTCTGGGTCCAGCCATTCCCATTTTTAATAATGGGATATAGGGTCGGCATAATGGTGTTTATGCTCGTGAACACCTCGCTACAGTTGTTTATATAACTGTCAGTATGTTCAATTTTCAGTTGTAAGTTATTTTGGTTTCCTTGTCGATCTAACTTGGCAACTAGTACACTCATTCATATAAACAGCGAAGCCGCGAGGAACTGAGGACAAGTGTTCTCATTACACTGAATGCAATACCGGCAGGGTGCATCGTTATTACTGATCACGACTATTTATCGTGACATGGCCACGAGTGGATGACGCTCACTCGCCTGTACTTTTCAGTCTGAGCATCACACCCCATGAAGATGAAGTAAACTTACCAACTGCTGTAACATTTCGTCTTTTTCTCTGCATTCTATATTCTTCCTCTTTACACTAGTCTTTCAGAAACTAAGCTGCTCCCTGTTAATAGAGGAGTATTTTTGGAAGGTTCACGTCACTATGATGAAATCCTATCCTTTTTTTTTTTTTATTTGTCCTGATAAATGATGATAAGTTCAGGTTAACCAGATTTGTAAGAAGGTACTTTTAAATTAAGAATACATGAAAATTGACTGAGAGGTCTTCGCTACGGCTTTTTAGTATGTTTGTTTGATCA